>NC_088241.1:29604803-29617303 GCF_036934945.1 Oncorhynchus masou masou | reverse complement strand
ATTGCAGTACCATATTTTGGGTGGGTGAATGGTATTGTTGATTCTGTCTCATTCACACATTTTCAGTCGTGCCTTGTAAAAGAGGCTACATTGGCGCCCGTTCGTGAGAGTGCTGTACCAATTGAACTGGTATGTGGGAGTAGTGCCCCATCAATTTAACATGTAGAAGGGACAGATTGGAGTGGCATCACGTCTTCATCGTTGAGTATTTTGCCACGTCTTTTTGGTCTGATTTGCCCTGTAGTCGCTGCCAGTTTGGAAGCCTTTGTTAAGGTCTCTAGAAGGGCATGTGATATATAACACAACATATTCATATAGCCTGAAATGTGTAAACAAATGACCTAGCCGCCAACCTACTTGCACCAATCCTATGTAATCCTAAAGCACGGTGGAAATACAAAATTTCATCTCCACTCAATGAATTCCGTTCATCCATCCATTCATTCATTAATTACAACCTGTCTATGTGTTTGTCTACCTGGCTGTGTGGCCTGTGCCAAGCTTCCCCTTTCCCTCCCACTCAGGTCCATTCAGCAGTAGGCAATAATTCACACACTCCAGCCAAAAAGAGGACACATTTTCAAGTGGACATGTGAGTTAGAGGAATTCACTGTCTATAGGCGTCTTGCATAGCGCAGTTGTATCTGTCGGTGTTATCTGTTTTTTTTAAAGTGTGCTTTTTGTTGTTGATGAAAACTCTGAAAAACACCAAAAAAAATGACGACGAAGCCTCGCATGGTTTGTATACAATTGTTATTCAGGACTTGAAAAGCCATATACAATTTGAAACATTCTCAAGCGTGGTTTGCTTTGATTTGTCCTTTTTAATGGTTCATGATATGTGTAGATACGTCTTTAAATTCATTTGTTTCATATCAATGTTCCGAGTGACCCATTAGAATTCAGAAGCACCTGTGAAGTGCACACTCTGTTAAACACTCTCTCCTGCGTGTATTAGTCTACTCTAGATAATATAGAACAGACACAGCATTGTACACACACACACACATCCTTGTTGGTCCTGACAAGCTCATTTTAAATTGAGCCTAATTGAACAATTGAAAGGGAAATAAAGCCAAGAAGCTTTTAGCACATGAAAGATGGCAGTGTCCTATTGAACGTTATTTATTTTAGCCTCCTCCTCTGTGCTTCAAGTGCATGTCAGATACGGTGTGAGAGACTACAATAGGAGTCATGCACAGATCTAAAAGTGGAGCGTGTGTGTGTGTGTGTGTGTGTGTGTGCATGTTTGTGTGTGTGTATGAGAGAAAGAGAGAGAGGAGACAGGAGAGGGTGCTGTGTCGAGAGAGAGAGAGAGAGAGAGAGAGAGAGAGAGCCGTGAGTGATGCAGGTGGGTTGGAGAGGGGATTTTCTTTAGGGCCGATGTGTTTAACCTGGGTGAGAGAGCTAGAAAGAGAGATTGAGAAAGAGAGCGAAAGAACATCCCTTTGAACTGATGAGGAGGGATAGCTGTGGCATCAAAGGCTTCCTTTGTTCCCTGGTCCGTCCCCAATGGAGACCCCAGACCAGGGGGACCAGTGTCCTATCCGGTCCCATCCACCCTCTGCTTCTATTAGGGCAAATATTAGCATTAGAAAGTTAGCATTAGCACCAGGTCGTTGCTGTGTTTTCTGTTTACACTTTGCCACATTCTGTCAAATGTGCATACCATCGGAGTGTATAGGCAACCAACAAATACAATGGAAAAAATGTTTTCGCATTCAAATAACTTCTCGATTCCTATAAGGAAAAACATTCTGTATTATTGTATTAAAGCTGCAATATGTAGCTTTTTGGGCTACCTGACAAAATGAACATAGAAATGTGAGTTATAGATATTTTATTCTCATTGAAAGCAAGTCTAAGAAGTGGTAGAGTTGTTCTATGTGCTGTATTTCTATGCTTCCCATTTTTAAGTTTGGTTTTTGTGTATTTTATTTTTGGTTTTGTACACCAGCTGAAAATACAATCATTTTGGTTATGGAAAATATATTTCACAGTGGTAGAATATTTTAGATAGCGGTACAATATTTTAGATGGTATAATGATTCTCTACACTATACTTGCTTGTTTTGTCACATAAACTAAAATTAGGCGAACTACTACATTTTTAGAAACAGGAAATGGCGGGGTGATTTCTTCATAATGCATCTTTAATGGTTGTGGTTGTATTAATGTTGTATTTACAGTGGGGCAAAAAAGTATTTAGTCAGCCACCAATTTTGCAAGTTCTCCCACTAAAAAGATGAGAGAGGCCTGTAATTTTCATCATAGGTACACTTCAACTATGACAGACAAAATGGGGGAAAAAATCCAGAAAATCACATTGTAGGATTTTTTATGAATTTATTTGCAAATTATGGTGGAAAATAAGTATCTGGTCAATAACAAAAGTTTATCTCAATACTTTCTTATATACCCTTTGTTGGCAATGACAGAGGTCAAACGTTTTCTGTAAGTCTTCACAAGGTTTTCACACACTGTTGCTGGTATTTTAGCCCATTCCTCCATGCAGATCTCCTCTAGAGCAGTGATGTTTTGGGGCTGTTGCTGGGCAACACAGACTTTCAACTCCCTTCAAAGATTTTCTATGGGGTTGAGATCTGGAGACTGGCTAGGCCACTCCAGGACCTTGAAATGCTTGTCATGCTGAAAGTCCCAGCCACGTTTCATCTACAATGCCCTTGCTGATGGAAGGAGGTTTTCACTCAAAATCTCACGATACATGGCCCCATTCATTCTTTCCTTTACACGGATCAGTCGTCCTGATCCCTTTGCAGAAAAACAGCCCCACAGCATGATGTTTCCACCCCCATGCTTCACAGTAGGTATGGTGTCCTTTGGATGCAACTCAGCATTCTTTGTCCTCCAAACACGTCGAGTTGAGTTTTTACCAAAAAGTTATATTTTGGTTTCATCTGACTATATGACATTCTCCCAATCTTCCTCTGGCTCATCCAAATGCTCTCTAGCAAACTTCAGATGGGCCTGGACATGTACTGGCTTAAGCAGGGGGACACGTCTGGCACTGCAGGATTTGAGTCCCTGGCGGTGTAGTGTGTTACTGGTGGTAGGTTTTGTTACTTTGGTCCCAGCTCTCTGGAGGTCATTCACTAGGTCCCCCCGTGTGGTTCTGGGATTTTTGCTCACCATTCTTGTGATCATTTTGACCCCACGGGGTGAGATCTTGCGTGGAGCCCCAGATCGAGGGAGATTATCAGTGGTCTTGTATGTCTTCCATTTCCTAATAATTGCTCTCACAGTTGATTTCTTCAAACTAAGCTGCTTACCTATTGCAGATTCAGTCTTCCCAGTCTGGTGCAGGTCTACAATTTTGTTTCTGGTGTCCTTTGACACCTCTTTGGTCTTGGCCATAGTGGAGTTTGGAGTGTGACTGTTTGAGGTTGTGGACAGGTCTCTTTTATACTGATAACAAGTTCAAACAGGTGCCATTAATACAGGTAACGAGTGGAGGACAGAGGAGTCTCTTAAAGAAGTTGTTACAGGTATGTGAGAGCCAGAAATCTTGCTTGTTTGTAGGTGACCAAATACTTATTTTCCACCATAATTTGCACTAAACTAATTAAAAATCCTACCATGTGATTTTCTGGATTTTTTTCTAATTTTGTCTGTCATAGTTGAAGTGTACCTATGATGAAAATTACAGGCCTCTCTCATCTTTTTAAGTGGGAGAACTTGCACAATTGGTGGCTGACTAAATACTTTTTTTGCCCCACTGTATGTTAATCTGTGTTGTGTGTTGGTCCTCTAGGTGTGGTGGATCCAGAGACAACATACTCACTACAGAGACAAGAGAGCTGTTATCAGAGGGCTGGACCCACACCACAGTTATCACTAAGAGACAGAGAATATGTGTGTGTGTGTGTGTGTGTGTGTGTGTGTGTGTGTGTGTGTGTGTGTGTGTGTGTGTGTGTGTGTGTGTGTGTGTGTGTGTGTGTGTGTGTGTGTGTGTGTGTGTGTGTGTCTGTGTAGACTGTGTAGACTGTGTACTTGTGTGTATTTGGCAGGCTTGGTTTTGTAACTGTGTGTCTGTATATGTGTGTCCACACGTATGTAACGTTAAGCATTGGTGTGCATGTATGTGTTCTCTCTGCTTTGTGTGAGTGGGGGTTGTGGGTGGGTTTGCAGGAGTGTGTGATGACTCACGTAGGGCTGCGGTGAGCCTCCTCTCTCTCTCTCTCTCTCTCTCTCTCTCTCTCTCTCTCTCTCTCTCTCTCTCTCTGCAGACTGGGACGTGCTTCCAGCCGTGGACATGCCTCGCTCTCTCTCTGCTCCTGGAGAAGGGAGAGGCCAAGGTAAAGAGGGAGAGGGTGTATGTGTGTGAGACAGCAAGGGGAGTGAGTGAAACATAGAAAGAAAGACTGACCGAGTGAAAGAGAAGTGAGCTCTAAGGCCAGCGAGGGACATATTGACACATGAAAGGCAGGGAAGCACTATGCCTACCTTTCGGGGGCTGTTAGCTGGCAGTAAAAGGTAGACACACGCAGGCGCAAATCATGTCAATGCCTTGCATTGTGTTTGAAGGACTGAAAAGGCAGGCACACGGTAAGACTGCCTTTCCGCTGGCCTTGCGCATTTTTGTACCAAATCATTTTGTACCAGTGTTCGGAAATCTTTTTTTTTTATACAGGAAAAACATTAAGAAATGTATTATTGATCAAATCTATATAGATTTTTCATTACAGTTCTTTTTTTCATACATTTTCACTACCTACACTGATCGCACATCAATGTGAGAGAGAGAGATGTGCAGCCGGAGAGAGTGATGAGAGGGAGGCAGACAGTGAGTGATAGAGCGAGCGAGAGAGAAAGTGAGTGAGAGAGTGATTGAGCAAACGAGAGAGAAAGCGAGTTAGAGAGTGAGGGAGAGAGAGTGGTAGTGTGTGTGATATATGTGGGGTGAGGTGAATCTCTTGATGAGCTGATATCATGTCCACAGACACCAACACAAGCTGTGCTGTGGTAATGTTATGGTAATGATATGGTAATGCTATGGTAATCTGGTGGCAGTATTCCACATCACTAGAGAGATGGGAATTCTGGGAGGCCTTTCACCACTGGGTGGAGAGGAGGGACTTCCTGGTCTCAGAGTACACAGCAACAACAACACACACAAACACGCACATGCGCACTCCCGCGCACACACACACACACACCAAAATAAATACACCAAAACAAATACACGCACTTATTCACACACACGCAAACACACAAACACAATGGCTAAAATAAGTACATATCCCTATTTCAATGGATTAAAAAAAACTTGTGTAAACAGTTTAGAGCATGTATTAAAAGTGCAGTGAAATGCTTGCGTGCTAGCTCACTCATAGGCTAACACTAAATTGTAGAGCTTATTCATACCCACATCTCATATATGTTCCTGTCTGTCTGTCTGTCTGTCAGAGTTGCAGGAGAAGCAGAGTTAAGTTACCCAGCCGTCGACAGGACACTTTGAAGACTGAAGACCAACTGGCCCATGCAGTGGGAACTAGTGGGTCTCTCCCAGAGTGTGTGTTCGTGTGTGTGTGTGTCTGTGAACAGCAAGAAGCCTGGGAAGCATAGTATAGTTGATGTAGTAAAACACACAAACACACTTGCACACACACATACACTACATAGCCAAAAGTATGTGGACATCTGCTCACAGAACATCTCATTCCAAAATCATGGGCTGTAATATAGAGTTGCTCCCCCCTTTGATGCAATAATAGATTTCACTCTTCTGGGAAGGCTTTCCACTAGAGGTTGGAGCATTTGCGGGGTGACAGGTAGCCTAGTGGTTAAAGCGGTGGACTAGTAACCTAAAGGTTGCAAGATCAAATCCCCGAGCTGACATGGCAAAAATCTGTAGCTCTGCCCCTGAACAAGGCAGTTAACCCATCATTGAAAATAAGAATTAGTTCTTAACTGACTTGCCTACTTAAATGAAGGTTAAAAAAAAATATGTGGGGAATTGCTTCCATTCAGCCACAAGAGTATTAGTGAGGTTGGGCACTGATGTTGGGTGATTAGGCAGTCGGTGTTCCAATTCATCCCAAAAGTGTTTGATGGGGTCAGGGCTCTGTGCAGGCCAGTCAAGTTCTTCCACACCGATCTCAACAAACTGTTTCTGTATGGACCTTGTTTTGTGCATGGTGACACTGTCATGCTAAAACAGGAAAGGGCCTTCCCCAAGGCAGAATTGTCTGGAATGTCATGGCATGCTGTCGTGTTAAGATTTCCCTTAACTGGAACTAAGGGGCATAGCCCGAACTATGACAACAGCCCCAGGCCATTATTGCAGTCAGGCACCATTATGCAGTCGGGCAGGCAGCATTCTCCTGGCATTCACCAAACCCAGATTCGTCCGCCGGACTGCCAGATGTTCACTCCTGAGAACTCGTTTCCATTGCTCCAGAATCCAATGGCGATGAGCGTTTCACCACTCCAGCCAACGCTTGGCATTGCACATGGTGAACTTAGGCTTGTGTCAGCTACTTGGCCATAGAAACCCATTTCACAAAGCTCTTGTGCTGACGTTGCTTCCAGAAGCAGATTGGAACTCAGTAGTGAGTGTTGAAACAGACGACAGAACATTTTTACACGCTACGCACTCGGCGGTCCCTTTCTGTGGGCTTGTGTGGCCTACCACTTTGCGGCTGAGCCGTTGTTGCTCCTAGACGTTTCCACTTCACAATAACAACACTTATAGTTGACTGGGGCAGCTCTAGCAGGGCAGAACTTTTACAAACTGACCTGTTGGAAAGATGGCATCCTATGACGGTGCCACGTTGAAAGTCACTGAGCTCTTCAGTATGGGACATTCTACTGCCAATATTTGTCTATGGAGATTGCATGTCTGTATGCTTGATTTTATGCACCTGCCAGCAAAGGGTATGGCTGAAATAGCTGAATCCACTCATTTGAAGAGGAGTCCACATACCTTTGGCAATGTAGTGTATCATACAGATATTCACATGTCCAGACAAACAAGTACACACACAAGGTTGTGTAGGTTCATTTCTAAATGTAATCCATTACAGTTACTAGTTACCTGTCCAAAATTGTAATTAGTAACGTAATTTTTGGGGATTACCCAAATTTAGTTACGTAATCTGATTACTTTCACTTGCCTTTGGATTACTTTCTCCCTATAGGGCATTAGAAGACCAAAACGAGCCATCAAACGTATTTGGTGTGTCATCATAGTGGTCTCTGACTTGTGGTTTGACTCACTCAGGTGGAACAAATTTAAACTTGCGCCTCTTTTCAATATTGAATTGAATTCCATTGAGAAAAGAGAAAGGTGTCATAATGTATTTTTTGCAAACATCCTTTCTCAATTTAAAAGTAATCCAACAGGTAATCATCTAGTTTTTCAAAATTCTCTTTTTCAAAATTCTCTGTAATCTGATTGCAATATGTTTGCCGGTAACGTAACAGTTTACAGTTACAGTTTTTTTGTAATGAGATTTCATGTAACTCATTATGTAATCATTTACTCCACAACCCTACACCTAAGGCTGAACTGAACAACCAATCAATACAGCTGTGAGTTTTGATTGACATGTGAGTGTGTAATCTGACGCAGGTTGACTTTTATTTTCATGAATCTTGGACCGGAGGCAGAACTGAGTGATTTCCGCTATATGGGCCAGCTGCAAAGTAAAAATTGGCTATATTGTACAAATGAATGAAAACAAAAATGTGCTTTTTGGTCTTAAAGATGAAATATGCAGAAATCGCTCCACCATTTCCTGATTGTTAAAATTGTAATAATTTGCCTAATTTCACTTTATATTACAAAACAAGCACTCATAGTGTAGAGAATCATTGTACTGTCTAAACCATTGTGAAATATATTTTCAATAACCAAAAATATAGTTGTTTCAGCTGTTTGAAGCTGGTGTACAAAACCGAAAGTAAAAGACACAAAAACCACATTTAAGAAAGGGAAGCATAGAAATAGCATACATAGAACAGATCTATTGCTTCTTAGACTTGTTTTCAATGCGAATGACAGATCTATAACACATTTCACATTTCTATGTGCATTTGGCCAGGTCGCTCAAAAAGTTACCTTTTGCAGCTTTAATTTAAGGTTAGGGTTAGGCATTAGGGTTAGCAGTCTGTTTAAGGTTAGGGTTAAGTTAAGGTTTAGGTTTAAAATCCTATTTTATGACTTTGTGGCCATGCCAGCGAGTGGGCACTCTGCAGACCTGCCTCCAGAACAACATTCATGACTAAAAACACTAAACTGCTAATCTGACAGCCCTGTGGCTCAGGGGTGGGCTATGTGCCCAGTTCTGATGAACCATGGCAACGAATGACTGACAGGTCAGTTCTCAGGGGAAGATGGAGGGTAGAGAGAGAGAGACAAAGAAAGAAAGAATCGTGAGAGTGGAAGAATTACTTTTCTCTGTTGGATGTGAGGTAATTCCAGATTTCATATGGTCAGGCTATAGAGGTCTATCCTGACTAAAATCTGTATGTATTCCTTTCTCTCCCCTTCTCTTTCTCTCCATATTTCTCTCTCTCTCCCCCCCCTCTCTCTCTCTCTGTCTCTCCCTCCCTCTCTTTTATCTGTTCTGTTTAATCAGCCTCTAGTGGACATGGATATTGATTGAGGGTCAGTAATCTGCCCAGGGTTGGTAGCCTGCCAGGACCAGATGTGGGGTGTGTGTGTGTATGTCTACTGTATCTGATCTCATAGTGTGTGTTTGTCTACTCACTCACAGTTGGTCTACGTCTGTGTTCGGTATCCTGACAACAGTGTCACATGCACTTGTAACACACATACATTCTATTCTAGGAACGCTCCTGTGTATCCAGTGTTATTCTGTCAATGTGGTTCTCTCTGGAAGTGTATTTGTGTATGAAAGGTGTGTTTGGGTGTGAGTGGAAGTGTATCTGCGCATGTGCATTTTGTGTGTGTGAGTGTGTGTGTGCGCGCGTGCATGTATATATGCAGTGCCAATTTTAGCATGAAAATCTTGGTGGGGAAAAACGGTGACAAACGGTACCCACAAACTGCTAGGGCCTACATAGAGCTGTCCCAACAGCAGTCCCAGCATCTTACCACTGCTACACCTGGTTATCAGTGTTGCCTTGTCTGGCAGGGAAACAGTTCATTCAGCCTCATTTACTGCCTTTAAAAAAACTAAGCTGATATGGCTGACTTGCTTAAACAAATGTGGTTTCTAATGACAATTGAGATGTGCACACTATAGCATAAGGGGACGACAAGCGCATAAGTGGCAATCCATAATTTTGGTTATGACATTAATGAGCGAGCTAGGACGGACGTAGTCTATGTAACTATTTGTTTAGCACTTTTGAAATGTACAGCGACATAATTCAGAACATGGGCCATTCTTAGTGTTCTCCCTGTACACCAATCAGAACCGTAGGATAAATAAAGGGGGCGTATAAGCAGACAATGAAACCTCTTACAATATTCAATGATTACATTTCTCTAAAACAGGTTATAAGCTGCATGTGCGCCATCAAGTCAGAACAGTAGGCAAAATGAAGAGGGGTAAATTGACCAAATTATTAGGGTGAAGCACATGGGCTACTAATATCTTACTGCACAACATACACTTAGTATTGCTTTCTTACCTAGAGTATACATATCTCCATGGCATATTACATCATTTTTTGCAGCAGCATACTATACATTTTTGGACTCACCTTGTTGTGCTGGCACTCTGGATTTTTGGTGCTTTCAAAACAACTGGGACCTCGGGAAAAAAACAAAGTCGAATCATGATGATGGCATTGATCTTCAGGTCGTAGCTCTAGTCTAGAACGAGGCCGGATTTACAGTTCCGAGTTGGATGACCGTTCAAAATGTATTTTCCCAGTCGGAGGTAATTTATTTATTTTATCTATATTTTCTCTTCATTTTTTATCTTCATATGACAAGGATTAAAAATGATTTGTCAGTAGATTGTCGACTTGATTGCTAGCTAAGATTATTTAAGTATGATGTTGACATGATCAGTCCATTCAAAGCTACTGTACATATAACGTGATTTGACGTAATTCTATCTGTGGCCAATGACATTGAGCCGTCTTGGATTGGCACTTCTAATGTAACTCTGTGGCAGCACCCAAGAGGCTAGAATAGTCTAATTCTACCTATAGACTTGGATATGACGATATGTCCCCATGAGTGACAGAACATTGAACTAATCACAGCGCAACACTCTGTTATCTGCTGGCTTGTCCCGCCACCACAGAAAGCACTGAGCTAGGCTGAAACACCTGCATTTTGGAGCTGCCTTACTCAAGAAAACAAAATAGAGACCAAGTTTGTATGTGGCTTTATCAACTCAATTTTATATATTTTATTACATTGTCTGCAAACTGATATGTGACATGTATTAATGCCAAAATAACATGAAAACAGGCAAGCCCCCCCCCCCCAATTATTTTTTGTTTTTGCTAAAAATGTAGGGCTCAAAACAGGTGTACGGTTTGTATGTAAGGTACTTGTGTGTGTGTGTATGTGGATTTTTCTGTATGCGTGAAAGTGTGTGTGCACTTATTTCTCTCTCTGTGTGTGTGTGTGTGTGTGTGTGTGTGTGTGTGTGTGTGTGTGTGTGTGTGTGTGTGTGTGTGTGTGTGTGTGTGTGTGTGTGTGTGTGTGTGTGTGTGTGTGTGTGTGCGTGTGTGCGTGTGTGTCTGTGTATGTGCATCCGCCCGTATGCTGAGCGCCGTCCCCCCAGTGTGCTGGTGGATTCCCCAGGGCCAGGCCTGTTCTGGTGGACGCTGGCTCCATTCATCTGGCAGGCCTTTTCTTCTTCCACTACAAAGCAGCACCGCTCCCCTGGCGCATCCCCCCCCCCACCCCCACAGAGCACTATTTATCTATTGTGTTTAGTTAGACTCATCTGAGCTGCTCGCTCTCTCCCTCTCTCGCTCTACATCTCTTTTTTGCTCTCTTCCCCATTTTCTCTCCTCTCATTCCATCCCTCCTCCCTCGCTCATTAACTTTCACTCTTTACCTCTATTTATCTCTCGCTGTCTCTCCCTTTTTTCTCTTCTCCTCACTTTATTTTCCCTCAATCCACTCCACTACTCTGTATTTCTCTCTCTTCCCCTCTCTCTTCATTATGAGAACAACAACAGAATAGAAAACTCTCAAAACACTCACTTTAAATTTCAAATTGTCTCTGTGCATGTGAGGGAGTTTGACATTTTGGGGAAGGCTCTTGTTTGTTTTGTGCCTGTGTGGGTTCACCTTGTTCGTGTGTGTGTGTGTGACTGAATGGGCGCTGTGCGTTGGTTGTGGGGACCGGAGAGGCTTATGGGTAGTTCTGCTCCTAGCTCTCTCTACTCTCTACTCTCTCCTCGCCACATGGGGTGTGTTATGGATGATGTTTTGATGTGCGGAGAGTAGGGCCTCTCTCGAGCGCTACACTGAACCTTTTCAGCACTGTGTTTAGTCAAGGGGCTGTGACATTCGGGTATACACGCTCACACACACACACTGAAGAAAACACACAAATGCACATGCATACATGGACGGACACACACACGCACATACACACACACACACGCACACACACACACACACATGCACACAAAAATACACACACATTCCCCCATTTGAATGACTGCATTTCTTCTAATCTTACCAATCCGCTTTTGTTCTCAACTTCTACGTAGCATGAGATTCAGTGGCCACTAAGGTAGGTTTTGTGAGTGTTGAACAGAAGAGGGTGAAAAGGCTTCCCTACCTGAATGGATTTAAATAGCACTACAGGAGTGAGTGATTTAAGGAGTGAGAGAGGAGAGGGAGTGAGCAGATGAGGGAGTAAGACGTGGATTTAAATGACCATAAGTGAGGGACATGAACATATGATTAGTTATGTGATAGTACAGTAGTAGAAACGTTGTGGTTCCAGGTAGAACCCTTTTGGGTTCCATGTAGAGCCCTCTGTGGAAAGGGTTCAAGGAACCCAAAATGGTTCTACTTGGAACTAAAAGGTTTCTACCTGGGACCAAAAAGGGTTCTTCAGAGTGTTCTCTTATGAGGACAGCTGTAGGAATCCTTGTAGGTGTTATCTATTCTCCAAGAGTGTACAAGTTTTGTCTTATAGCTATTATCTATGTGACGTGTGTGTGTGTGTGTGTGTGTGTGTGTGTGTGTGTGTGTGTGTGTGTGTGTGTGTGTGTGTGTGTGTGTGTGTGTGTGTGTGTGTGTGTGTGTGTGTGTGTGTGTGTGTGTGTGTGTGTGTGTGTGACTGTGTTTTATTCTATAAACCTGTGTTTTACTACAGTTCAACCATGGCCAATGCAGCTCCTGTCACTTTGACCTGAACGTGGAGCAGGAACAGCACAGGGAATATAGTGGAGGTCAACATCATCGATGACGGTATGGCAAGACCAATCCAATACAAGACAGGGGCACCTTAAGCAGCGCAAAATTTCTACAGATAGAAACCAATAATATAGAACAAACATGCCTCTATGACATAGAATAAGGA
>NC_088241.1:29587303-29599803 GCF_036934945.1 Oncorhynchus masou masou | reverse complement strand
ACAAAAATCCGTAGGTGCCCAACATAACAAGATTTGGTGGTGTGTTGGACACAGTAGCTCAGATAGATAGTCTGTCTGTATTCCTGATTTCTGTAACTATTACCTGTGTAATATTGAATTAAGCTCAGAACCACTTGTGTTTCAAACATGCTCCTGTTTTATCAGTTGCTGTGCTGATCCAATGGACAGTTCATTGACCTCTGCCGCTTAATAAAGCGATGTTTGTATTTGCATTTCTTTTTGCAATAAAGATGGTAATGCAACGATAATGCACATTCACAATGAGCCGATATCAAAAATACATACAGCCAAACGTAACATATCATACGAATTTCAGGGTCCCGTATTTACTTTAACTGTGGTACGTCTAATCTATGAGACCAGGCTGGCACACAGCATGTCATGCAAGCAATGATCCTGATGTTGTTTTACCCTGATGCACTGTGGGCAGCCAGCCCCCTGACTACTTTCAACTTGTGTTTGGCAACTTCAGCTTTTTCGTGAACACACTGAAAAGTCATGTGAAACGGTGTTGATCAGTCAGCACAAATGTGGAGTATAAGAAAGACAAAGACGGCAGGAGAGAAAGTGCATGCCGGATCCGGAATTTATTCTACACATGTTTGAAACAGTTCTTGATTAACCTCAGCTTGAATACCACCATATAGCTAGCAATGTACAGTAGCCGTAGTTTGTTCACGTACACTTCTATGACTGGCAGCCTGGTGCACGCGGCTGCGTTGTTGCAGAGCAACCGACCTGGTGTTATTGAATTCTGAGCTTCGGCTAAAGAAGAGGTCAGCATTGTCAGAAATGCTACAAAAAGGTAGCACATCGTTGGTTAGTAACAGACGGGAATGTGCATGTGAGAGCGATAAATTATAAATGTAATTTAAAAAACTGTTCCACCTACAAAACGAGTCAATCTGGCATTGTGTAAGTCACTTTGTGGACTCTATAGTCTCGTTTAAGTCAGACGTCTAGAATTTGAGCTAGGTAGGCGCAGGGAATACTCTTAAAATTCAATCGCTAACGACCCTGTTACAAAATCTGATATGCGTTCCTCGGTAGCGGACAAACGGCTCATGACGAGAAGCGGGGAGTGTTGTGTACCTCCAATCAAGTTGATCAAGATTGGTGTCATATTGGCTTAGATATGATGGTAGGGAGATTTATATTTAACACTGAGCTTCAACCAGTAACTATATATTGTTATTATAATACATGGTAATAGACAATCTATGAAACTAAAAGTCCTTGGTCAATCACGTGAAATTCTTCACGTCCAATGCACTGCACTTCAACATCAACTGGAGTAATTTAGTCATATTATGATGATCATGAGAAGTGATCTGTAGTGCTGGGCAGATTAATCAGTTTATGGTGATGCCCCACCATCCCAGAGTGTCCCTGTCACCACACCATCAACACTGATTGGCCACTGTTCATCTCACCCCTAGTGCACTCAAACATCCATTCCCTACCTACCATACACCACTCTCCTTGCATGTCATTGGAACAGAGATAGTAGGAACTCAGTTGGATGGAGAAAGGCTTGTCATGTTATCTCAAATCAAATGTTATTTGTCACATGCGCTGAATACAACAGGTACAGTGAAATGCTTCCTTTCAAGCCCTTAAGCAACAATGCAATTTAAAAAAAATACCTACAAAAATATGAAGTAAAAGTAACAAATAATTAAATAGCAGCAGTAAAATAACAATCGGCTATATACAGGGGGTACCGGTACAGAGTCAATGTGGAGGCTATATACAGGGGGTACCGGTACAGAGTCAATGTGGAGGCTATATACAGGGGGTACCGGTACAGAGTCAATGTGGAGGCTATATACAGGGGGTACCGGTACAGAGTCAATGTGTGGGGGCATCGGTGTCCAGGTAATTGAGTTAATATTTACATGTAGGTAGAGTTATTACAGTGACTGCATAGATAATAACAGAGAGTAGCAGCAGTGTAAAAGAGGGGGAGGGAAGTCTAGGGAGCCATTTGATTAGATGTTCAGGAGTCTTATGGCTTGGGGGTAGAAGCTGTTTAGAAGCCTCTTGGACCTAGACTTGGCGCTCCGGTACTGTGTGCCGTGTGGTAGCAGAGAGAACAGTCTGTGTCTGGGGTCTTTGACAATTTTTAGGGCCTTCCTCTGACACTGCCTGGTATAGAGGTCCTGGATGGCAGGAAACTTGGCCCCAGTGATGTACTGGGTCGTACGCACTACACTCTGTAGTGCCTTGCGAACGGAGGCCGAGCAGTTGCTATACCAGGCAGTGATGCAACCGGTCAGGATGCTCTCGATGGTGCAGCTGTAGAACCTTTTGAGGATCTGAGGACCCTTGCCAAGTCTTTTCAGTCTCCTGAGCGGGGATAGGTTTTGTCGCGCCCTTCTTCATAACTGTCTTGGTGTGGTTGGACCATGTTAGTGTGTTGGTGAGGTAGACGCCAAGGAACTTGAAGCTCTCAACCTGTTCCACTACAGCCCTGTCAATAAGAATAGGGGCTTGCCTCGGTCCTCCTTTTCCTGTAGTCCACTATCATCTCCTTTTGTTTTGGTCACGTTGAGTGAGAGGTTGTTGTCCTGGCACCACACGACCAGGTCTCTGACCTCCTCCCTATAGGTTGTCTCATCGTTGTAGGTGATCAGGCCTACCACTATTGTGTCATCGGCAAACTTAATAATGGTGTTTGGAGTTGCGCCTGGCCACGCAGTTATGCGTGAACAGGGAGTACTGGAGGGGACTGAGCACGCACACCCGAGGGGCCCCCGTGTTGAGGATCAGCGTGGCGGATGTGTTGTTACCTACCCTCACCACCTGGGGGCGGCCCGTCATGAAGTCCAGTATCCAGTTGCAGAGGGAGGGGTTATAGTTCCAGGGTCCTGTGTATAGGTGGGTATTTGCTTGTATTTCAGAGGTACAGTATTTGAGACCACTATTCCTAAGGGATCTTGATCTAGTAGACGTAACACCGTTATTAGCATTCACAGACTCTTACGAAGTGTCATGGAGCAATCAACACTTTCTAACGTCATGGCATGATATGGTATAACACCATTTACAGAGGCTTACGTAGAGACACTGTATACTGTTTGTTGTACTGTCATACCGCCTTAGCTAATTGAGGTAATATAAGGTAGGTATACATTACTTACATGACAAGCATTTATATGGTCACCTTGGGGTTTAGTAGTGACTTAAAGTATTAGTAGTATGATGCATCTGTAGTGCTGCTAGTTAATTGACTCATGCAATGATAGCAATGCAATAATAAAGACAGACATTTTTCCACCTTTGATTTATTTAATCGCATCCTTCTTTGTATTATTTCATGTCAAGGGCATATTTGTTGAATGTGTTTTATCCAAATGAGCCTTTTACATACAGTATATACACATACAAGCATTTTGTTTCATAGTTGTTGAGTACCAGAGATCCCATAACAATATTTGAGCATATGACACGGGTGGAAATGGTCACAGGGTACAGGTCTTAACACTGTGTTTGTGGTCCTTTCTAAGTGTGTTTGTATGTCCAGTAAGTGGGCTCTTGACTTCAGTTTAACCCATCCTTTGAAGGTGCGTGTGTATGCGCGTGCGTCTGTTCGCGTGTGTGGATGCGCGCGGGTGCAGATAATATATCCACGCTTGCGTCCGTGTGTGTGAGTGCATGATTGCTCGTGTTATAGGGTTGAGATGTGTGCATGCGGGTAGCCTAGTTGTTTGGTATAAAATGACACTGTAAAAATCTTTCTGACAGGGGGAGTGACTGGAGTCAGCGCTTTTCCTCCCCCTTCTTCCTCGCCCCCAGACCCCCTCCCCACCCCCCCTCACTGTTCAATCCATCCAGTCGCTGTCACGGCGGGGGAGAAGACAATCTATCAAGGCATCGGGAGGCATTCTCCTCACCTGCACCGCGCCTTTAATGAACAGCCAACGTGATCCCGGCTGACAAGCAGGAAATGGATGTAATAAAGATTGTTTCTGCATGCTCTTTGCATCCCTGATAAATCACCTCGCTGTGCAACAGATACGGGATCCACATGGAAATTTGATTTCACACGGTGAGGCAGAGAGAGAGAGTGGGGAGGGGTGAAAGAAAGAGCTGGCAGTGGCAGGGTCACTTTATATTGTTTTTTCTCTATAGCTGGGACGTGGGCGGTGGCGGTGGTGTGTATTGGTTTACTGGGACCCTCCCTGGGTCCTCTAGTCCTGCCGAGCGTTCCTGGTTCTGTGGTGCCCCCAGCGATCGGATGATTTTCCTCTGAGCGGCCTCCTCCACACCTACTGCTCAACCCTCTACACTTCTCACACCCACACATCCTACCTTGCCAAAATCCTGTTCCACGCATACTGTAGTCTTCCTCAGTAGGTTTCTGAGGGCATTGAGGTCAGAAGGTTACTGTGACCACTCTTCTCTACGCACTGTCCAGGCTCTCCATCACCACCCACCCACACTCATCTGCCCTAACATCCCTGGTTCCCTCGAGACTTTGAATATGGCTTGTGAGGTTACTAGTACTCTAACAGTGGAGAATGCAGGGAGGGGACAACGTGGAAGGATAGGGGAGAGGAGGGGACAGCGAAATAATGATTATAAGAGTAAGATAGAGGGAGTGAGGGGGCAAAAGCAAATGCTGGGAGGATGGAAAGGGGGGAGAATTAAAGGGATTGAGCGAGAGACAGGGAGATGCAGATATGTATAGAGTGGGCAATTTATGATTTAATCTAATGCAGCCCAGGTCTGCTGTAACTCACCACAGCAGAAAGAGAGAGAGCGGGAGAGAGGGGGGGGGGGCTAGAGAAAGGGATAGTGAGAGACAGTAGCCTTTCCTCAGAGAGACGCGAGCCGGTTTATCTGACTACACTTAGAAAAAAATGTTCTTTGGCTGTCCTCATAGGAGAACCCTTTGAAGAACCCTTTTTGGTTCCAGGTAGAACCCTTTTGGACCTTTTCCACAGAGGTTTTTTTTAACGTTGAACCAAAAAGGGCTCTCCCTGGAATCAAAAAGGGTTCTCCTACGGGAACAGCTGAATAACCCGTTTGGAACCCTTTTTTCTAAGTATACCATCCACCCCTCGTAAACCTCTCCTCTCCTTTCCTCTAATATCCTCTCCCTCTCTTCCTCCTCATCCACCCTTCTCTACCCTTCTCCACAACCACCTCACCCAACATAGAACCTCGCCCTCCATATGCCTATAGTACCTGTGTGTGTGGCAGTCTTTCACAACACCCTACAGTCAATTAATGCATTTTCAGAATGATTTACAACCAGCCTCTTTGGTCTCAAGACAAGTCTTCATTATCATTGCACTGAATGAACCAATGACTTCCAACCACAACATCAGGAATGCGCCAATGAGACCGAGTAAGATGGTGGCTGAGAGGCCAACTTGCCTCTCTCTTTCTCACTGCGACTTGTATGTATGTATTTGTATTTGTGTGTATCTCTAGAGAAACATTAGCTAGGATCTATATTGGTTTGGTGGCTGCCCCATGTAATGGGTTATGGTTATATCCTTCCTGTTTGGCCCTGTCCGGGGGTGTCCTCGGATGGGGCCACAGTGTCTCCTGACCCCTCCTGTCTCAGCCTCCAGTATTTATGCTGCAGTACTTTATGTGTCGGGGGGCTGGGGTCAGTTTGTTATATCTGGAGTACTTCTCCTGTCCAATTCGGTGTCCTGTGTGAATCTAAGTGTGCTAATTCTCTCCTTCTCTCTCTCAGAGGACCTGAGCCCTAGGACCATGCCCCAGGACTACCTGACATGATGACTCCTTGCTGTCCCCAGTCCACCTGGCCGTGCTGCTGCTCCAGTTTCAACTGTTCTACCTTATTATTATTCGACCATGCTGGTCATTTATGAACATTTGAACATCTTGGCCATGTTCTGTTATAATCTCTACCCGGCACAGCCAGAAGAGGACTGGCCACCCCACATAGCCTGGGTCCTCTCTAGGTTTCTTCCTAGGTTTTGGCCTTTCTAGGGAGTCTTTCCTAACCACCGTGCTTCTACACCTGCATTGCTTGCTGTTTGGGGTTTTAGGCTGGGTTTCTGTACAGCACTTTGAGATATCAGCTGATGTACGAAGGGCGATATAAATACATTTGATTTGATTTGATTTGGTTATGTGATGTTGTCTCTCACCGCAGCGTTGTCTGCTGTGGACGGGGATGGTGGATAAGCATCTGCCTCTGATTCCAAAGTTTGAATCCAGTGATACAAAGTTGTCTCAAAAAAAAAAGCCTATTCCAAACCTTAACTGTTACCTTAACCATTTGGAGTTAATGTCTGAACTTAACCCTAACCTTAAAATTGTGGAGTTAATGCATGAACTTAAAACTAATCTTAAAAATGTGGAGTTAATGCATGAATTTAACCCTAACCTTAAAAATGTAGAGTTAATGTCTGAACTTAACCCTAATCTTAAACATGTGGAGTTAATGCATGAACTTAACCCTAATCTTAAAAATGTGGAGTTAATGTCTGAACTTAACCCTAACCTTAAAAATGTGGAGTTAATGTCTGAATTTAACCCTAACCTTAAAAATGTGGAGTTAATGTCTGAACTTAACCCTAACCTTAAAAATGTGGAGTTAATGTCTGAACTTAACCCTAACCTTAAAAATGTGGAGTTAATGTCTGAACTTAACTCTAACCTTAAACATGTGGAGTTAATGCATGAACTTAACCCTAACCTTAAAAATGTGGAGTTAATGCATGTACTTAACCCTAACCTTAAACATTTGGACTTAATGCCTAAACGTACCCCCCCTTCCCCCCAAATCACGCCTCCACTACTACACACAACAGAACATAACCACTACCTGTTTCGGCTGCCCCCATGCTCATTTGCATGAAATAGGATGGAAATGCAGCCCTTATTTATGCCAACAGAAATGGAGTGTTATTAAGGGCACCATTGTGCAACAGCGAATACATTACAGAGGCTATTTCTGGAGAGGCTCCAGCTACGCGGAGGGTAATGCTTTACCACTCCCTGATGGCATCGTCACTCCAGGTGCCAGGCCTCTGTGTGAGCGTGTGTGTTTGTGTGTTTATAGGGCTGTGTGTGTGTGAGCGTATTTTCCGTGATTGTCAGTGATTGAGAGGTTACCAGTGATTGACAGTGTACGCTGCCCCTGCTGAATAACAGTTTGTGAGCTGTGAGTTGAGGTGAGAGGCAGGTAGATCCACAGTAGTACTCGCCATCTGTCTACTGGGCTGTGCAGCACAGTGTAGTTAGAAATTATCCTGTGTCAGATTCTATTCTTAATCCTACAATTATTAAGGTTATACCCAAAGAGAAAATCTGGTCTTAGACCAGTTTAACACACTAACATACCCCCTCTAGAGTGACCCTGTTGGCCAGCCAGTAGCCTCAGTCTGACCTGTTCCCAGACCAGTCACCCCTGACCTCAGTTCACCCAAACCTGAACCTGCTCCCCACTGATCCCCATCTGTGACCTCTGACCTTTGCCCTGGCTAGGCTCCGTCACTTGACCACGACTTCCCTGGGTAAATATGATGAGTTTCTCAACTGCATGCAGCTGCACGGGAGCAGAGACAAAGGACAGAGGGAGAGGGGGAGGTGTGTGTGTTCGTGTGTGTGTGTTTCAGAGAGGTTTAGCATCTTATTTAATGCTATGCTGGGGGTGGGGAAGCCACCTGGGTGTGTGTGCTGTGATGTAGGGAGTGAGTGAGAGAGAGAGATTTGTGGACATGCTGCCTATTTACAGGCCTTGTAATGGAGTTTATTAGCATGTGAGTAGCGGTAGGGGAGCATATGTAATCTGTCCTGTGCAAGGGTGGCCATTTTGAATACAGGGTGGTAAAGCAAAACAAGCTTGAGTCCATTAAATGAAAATCTTTCCTAGCTGAATGAGTACGTGTGAATGGTATTATTCCCCTTGTCAAATAGATATTTAATGTTATGTACCGATGCCTAGTGTAAATTATATTGTCAGATAGGTGTATAGAAGTAACAGATCTGTTCTACGAATGTATCTACCCACTGAGCTGTGTAACTGTCCTCGCACAACAACATTTGTCATCATCTGTGTGTGTTTGTGTTTTTGTGTGAGAGAGAAAGAGGGAGAGGGAGGGAGAGAAAGAGAAGGGTGGGTGACAAGGACAGGAAAAAAGAGGTGCGAGAGAAAGAGAGAGAGAGTGGGTAGCCCGAGACAGCTGTTGTGTCTTGGAAAATACAGATCAAATAAGTTAATGTCAAGGCCTGCGCCGGCCCATAACTTCTCCATTCAAGCAGAGGGCAAACTGAGGTCAAATTATATTGATTCTTCCGTAGGCTTGTTGCAATATATCTTTCTACTGAACCAAGTAGACCTTTCCAGTATTAACATTGGAAGTAATTCTGAGCAACATACATTATGAGAATACTATTTTTAGTGTAATTTTTTAACTAAATATGTTACTTGACACTCTATGTCCATCATACAAAGGCAACATTACTTTAGAAACATCCCATTTTAAAAACCGATCCTTGTTTGTGATGGATTTTCCCCAAACCAATAAGCTTAATGTGATAATTTTGAGTTTGAGAGGCTCTATAATTGTTGTGTTTGTGAGCGACCATGTGCGTGTGTGCAGTTGTGGGCATGTTTGTATGAGTTTCAGTATGTGATTATATACATTAAGTGTTTATCAGTGTGTGTGTGTGTGTGTGTGTGTGTGTGTGTGTGTGTGTGAGTGTGTGTGTGTGTGTGTGTGTGTGTGTAATATGTGTTTATCAGCGAGTGTGTGTATATGTGTGTTTATCAGCATGTGTGTATTTGTGTTTATCAGCGTGTGTGTGTGTGTGTATTTGTGTTTATCAGCGTTTGTGTGTGTGTATTTGTGTTTATCAGCGTGTGTGTGTATTTGTGTTTATCAGCGTGTGTGTGTATTTGTGTTTATCAGCGTGTGTGTGTGTGTGTGTATTTGTGTTTATCAGCATGTGTGTGCGTGGGTGATGGATCGCGCCCGCTCCGTGTTTACCTATCCCATGATTTCCTGTGTGCGTGCGGGTAACAAGTGGAGTTTGTCAGGATTAATGAGCGTGTGGGTGCTGAATGGATGTTTGGGGCTGTGTGGTGCTCCATCATGGTCCTAGCAGCCCAGAACCCCCCCAGAGCTTAGCCTCAGCCCCACCGCCGCCAGCCGCCACAACCGCTAACGCTAGCTACAGCTCAGCCTGCTCTTAATTATGCATGCTTAGCAAAGTCCCATTAAACAAGCAGCAGCGTTAAACAAAGGCAAAGCATTCACATCCTTTACTTACTTAGAGCTGTGGTTTAAAGGACTTCTCCAGTAGGGGGGGAAACGTCATGTTTGAAATTAAGGTGCAGTAAATCAACGATAGTTCAAATCACAGGGTTCATTTACTCTACTGGGAGTTATCGTAACCCTCAAGAGAGTGATATGCTCCCTTGAGTTAGTGTTGATCACTGGAGCTCATTATGACGGAGTACTTTTAACTCCATTTAGAATAACCAGAGACAGGGAGTTAAATCTATGGAGTTATCCACAGATGTGGGAGGGGCAGGTAGATTTTTTTAATTGTTTGTTTCAATATTTGTGTTTTTCGCATGTAAATTGATTGTTTTTGATCTCACACAAAGATAAGAAACATGCATTTTTGTAAAATAATCCAATCTTTAAGTGGTTCGATTTATAGCAACCATTAGTCAGGTCAAATGTTATTGGTCACATGCGCCCAATACAACAGGTATAGACTTTAAAGTGAATGCTAACATACGAATGCTTACATACGAGCCCATTCCCAACAGTTAAAACGTAAGACAAATATTTGCAAAAAGAAAAAGAAAACAGGGCTATATGCAAAGAGTAATATAGTATGTACATGTGAGGAGGGGTAAAAGTGACTAGGCAATCAGGATATATAATAAACAGAGGAGCAGCAGCGTATGTAAAGTGTGTCGATGTGTGTGTGTGTGTTTGTGGCATCAGTATGCATGTGTGTGTGTGTTTTGTGTGTGTGTGAGCGTGTGAGCGTATGTACTGTGCGTGAGCGTATGGTGTGTGTGTTGGGGTGAGACAAAGATATAAATAGTAAAGGGGTCAATGTAAATGTTCCAGATAGCCATTTGATTAACTGTTCAGCAGTCTTGGGGGTAAAAGCTGTTCAGTCACAGACTTGCTGCTCCAGTACCTCTAGCAGAGAGAACAGTCTACTAGGGTACGGCTGAAGTCTTTTACATTTTTTAGGGCCTCCCTCTGACACTGCATAGTATAGAGGTCCTGAATGGCTGGGAGTTCAGCCCCAGGGATGTTCTGGGCCGTAGGGCCTTTTTTTAATTTTACCTTTATTTAACTAGGCAAGTCAGTTAAGAACAAATTCTTATTTTCAATGACCGTCCAGTGGGTTAACTGCCTGTTTAGGGGCAGAACGACAGATTTATACCTTGTCAGCTCGGGGGTTTGAACTTGCAACCTTCCGGTTACTAGTCCAACGCTCTACCCACAAGGCTACCCTGCCACCTTGTGATTGGAAGCCGGGCAGTTGCCATGCCAAGCGGTGATGTAGCCAGTCAAGATGCTCTCAATGGTGCGCTGTAGAACCTTTTAGATGAATCCCATAGCATATCCCACTCTTTGCTAGCAAAAGAGACCTGTAGTTTAGCATCCATATCCTTGGACCACTTCAGTATTGAGTGCGTCACTGGTACTTCCTGTTTGAGTTTTTGCTTGTAAACAGGATTCAGGAGGATAGTGTTATGGTCCGATTTGCCAAATGCACGGCGGGGGAGAGCTTTGTATGCGTCTCTGTGTGTGGAGTTAAGGTGATCTAGAGTTTTTATCCCTCTAGTTGCACAGGTGACATGCTGGTAGAAATGAGGTAAAATGAATTTTAGTTTTTCTGCATTGAAATCACCGGCCACTAGGAGCGCCGGCTCTGGATGAGCATTTTCTTGTTTTCTTGTGGCCCAATACAGCTCATTGAGTGCGGTCTTGGTGCCAGCATCAGTTTGTGGTGGTAAATCGACTGCTACGAAAAATACAGATCAAAAGTCTATTGATAAAAATAGTATGGTCTACAGCTTGTCATGGGGTATTCTAACTCGAGACTCGAGATTTATACATTAGCCGCCGAAGTCTCACCAGGGTGCCCGCACAATGGCCTCTATAGTGCCGTTTTCGCCTTTTACGAGTGTTGGGGATTAGGGCCTGGTCCGGCTCATTGAAGTTGAAGTCCTTGTCCAAATTGAGGTTAGTGATAGCTGTTTGAATGTCCATGTTTGGGTCATAGGAAACAATGGCAGACATATTATGTACAAGAAAAGTTATATAAAAAGTTCAGTTAAAAAAACACACAAAATAGCACAATTGGTCAGGGGCCCGTAAAACGGCCTCCATTCTGTTGATACACCCCAGTGAGATATTGTTCCTGTTTACATCGTGTCTCCATGTACTGTATTTCTTTCCTTACTCTGACAGGAACTTTAAATGCAAGTGGTGATGTACAAGTGCTGTATATCTTCCTGCAAGTTGAATTCCAACAGAGATTGCATATCACATTGTAGACCACCATAATGTGACACATTAAGAAATATTCAAACAAGGTCTTACACCCTTGTAACTCAAAATAAGTTCACCCGGAAGAGAAATGTACTCTGCTGGAGTTGATTGTAAAAAAAAAATAATAATATACAAATAAAACTCTGAAAACAGTCAAATGGCAGTTGGAGGAAAATTTGAGAAACTCTCTGAAAGTTTAATATTTATTTAATTTAGTGTCGTTTAAACTCCAAAAATATCAACACCATCACCAGAGTAGTGTAAACACAAAATGGGGGATGGGACCAGGTAAATCCCCAAATAGTCTTAAATTTGACTCCGTAGGAGTTGACTTAACTCCTATGGAGTTATGGTGCATTATCCAAGGAGAGTTCCGAAATCGAATATGGTGACTCGCTATTAAGTGCAATTCATTTTTGTTCTGTTTACGTAAACTTTAGTTGAATCGTTTTCTTCTCCCTAGACATTGTTAAAGAAATGTTACATAAATCCCAATTTTGTTTTTGCAACGCTCACTGTTATTGCGTGGGGAAAACGTTGCCCTTCGGTCTATGTACTTGCAGTATAGGAGAGGAGCGGGCTGTGGTCATGAAATTATTGCATAACCCTTTTTGACCTCCGACCTCCAATGTTATGACATCATTCCCCAACATGACATTCTGTTGAGAAAGTAGACCACAAGTCATGCTATTAATTAACTCACCATCGAACCAATTATGATTTATGAGGAATATGACTGTCTTGGTGGGGGACGCTGAGTGAAACAGGCAGATATTTTGTAGCCATTTTGACAGTCGGTTATTGGTGCTTCTAAGTGATAATTCTAGAAGTGGTGTTTTCCATATTGGCAAAGATCACTTACTAACTTTTTTCCTCATCAATCTCCTCAAGGTGATACCGTCAATTATTTATGTGTTGCAGGTGTCGGATGAGGCTAATGCTTAGGTGGGATGTATA